>NC_056725.1:120878600-120918890 GCF_019279795.1 Protopterus annectens
GTAAATGGAACCGTATGAAAGGGGCAGTATAGCTTGTATAAGAGTAGAAGAGAACTGGGTGATATGTCCAGCATGTGAGATAAATGGGTCGGGAATATTTGGGGTGGCACAGGATGTGGGGTCTGCAGAAGAATATGGAAGCTTCTGTTCAGAATAAGGGAGGTAGAGATTTTGCAGTCAGACAAGAAAAGGCAAACTAAGACTAAAGATAAGCAGGACAGTAAATAAGATGAGATAGAAAAAGTTAGGCAAAGAAATACAGTGGACAGGAGAAATATGCAGAGATTTCCCAAGAAATAAAGGTACGTTTAATGGCATAGAGTAAGGTGAAGGGGGATGAAGGAGAGGCATTCACATAAAATAGGATGAAGAGGAAACAACCAAGATGAAAAGACAGCTGCCCACAGCAGTGACTATTGAAGAAGGGAGACAAATCCAAAGTGGCCACTTAGGAGTCCACACCACAAGGAGAACAGGAGGGTGGAATGGTGGACAATGAGGGGTGTTCAACTGATTGTGAGGGAACAGAAAGTGAAAAGTAATGACAGTGTGGAAGAAGAATGGAGTAGAGATAGAAAAGGAATCGACTGCAGTACAGGGAAGGAGTCAACCAATGCAGATAGGGAACAGCTCTAGTGATTGTAGAACTGGAGGGAGGATGTCTGGAATTATAGAACTGGATGAAGGAGAAGTTACAGGCTGTTACATGGGGCAGGTAGTAAACAAAACAGCAGTCAGTGTGGGGACAGAAAAGAGATTTGGGTGATTGCAGACATAGTCACCAAGGGGATTTAGAGCCTTGGCAAAGGAGTTCTGTGCAGACCAGGTTACAGAAAGCAGGTCTTATGGCTTAGACATAAGGAAAACATTGGAGGAGTTTACCAGACTAGTAACAGAAAGGGTGGGCAGGTGTTGTGGTGTGAGTGTACGCTGAAGCTTATCAAAACACAGATCAGGGCTAGGGATATGACAGAGAGATTAAAGGAGAGTGGATAAGAGGTAGCATTCTCAGAAGCATTATCTTTGCTAGCAGTCAGCATGTTGAGAAGAGAGAGGATCAGGGTATATAATGGCTGACTGCATTAGTGATCAAGGGACTGGGGCATGCACGTAGCAGAACAGAAATAGACCTGGCAGAGAGATGAAATGTGTGCCAAAGACAACCTTTGTCATAGTCCAGAGGGACAGTGATGCTTAGAAATGGGAAATGTACTTCTTTAAGATTGTAACTTTATACTAAGATGGCATGTGTAAGGTGTTTCACAGAAACAGAAGAAGAGAGTAGGTGATCAAGCAGGAGTCAGACAAAAAAATGAATAAGGAACATAGCAGAGTAGCAGATACATGTGATACTGAGTATGGCTGAAAAACATTATTAGTATGTATTGCAAGGAGTGTGGGTAGAAACGCAGAGAACTGTAAGTAGTGATACAGAAAAGGAAGGTGAACTTATTTTGCATCACAAAAACATGGGATGCTGACATGATTGGGTGGGACATGAAGCTACTAGGGTATCATTTACATAGAAATGACACAGAAGTGAAGAACAGAAGTAGAATAGCAGCTGGAACTTTCTTGTCGTTTTTACCAAATGGTTTGTCAGTGTGACCTTTACCCCCTTTGGTTTGAAGTCTGAAAAAAGGTGGGCAACATATGCAAGGTCAGAGAGGAAGAAAAGGTGATGCATCAGTCAATGAAAGAAGGAAAGACTAAAGAAGTGAGGAAGGAGGCAAATGGTTGTGCTCTTGGGGGATGAAATCTGTCAGGAATAGACTGGGAGATTTCAAGCTCTAGGCTACAGAGGTAGCAGGACTTGATTGAGATATTGGAGGTACTGGAACATGAAAAGTTCAACCAGTTGTGTAAGACTGTTCCAGAGAGGGTAGAATTTTGGATTTTGCCTTACTCAAGATGAAGGGGATCAAGGATGTCCAGGTGAAGTTTCCATTAGCCAACAGTCATCATGTAACTCTATAGTTTGGAGTGAGAGAAAAAAAATCATGGAATTTGCTGAGCTACCAGAGAGTTTCAGAGATGAGTTAGCTTATCTGGGTATGGAATGAAGGAGTAAACAAGCAAACGTTTATATTGCATTAAAGAGCAATCAGGATGGGCTGATTGTGACCCCCCAGGACTTTGCACACTGGGCAGTTGCCCCTCTTGCTCTGTCCTAGTGAGTTCTGCTGTTTAATGCATGTAAAATCAAAACAAAAAGTAAATACATAAAAAAACAAAAAAAAGTGTGTGTGTGTGTGTGTGTGTGTGTGTGTGTGTGTGTGTGTGTGTGTGTGTGTGTGTGTGTGTGTGTGTGTGTGTGTGCGCGCATGCGCATGCGTGCATGTGTGTGTGTGCTCTTGTGTGTATGAAATTGTAAGTAAGAGGGTGAGAGACGAGAGCGAGAATGCTGACTGAAGCCGGTAGTCTATCAGCACGGAGGTACGAAACTTTTAATTTCTGGCAATATTGACTGATTTTATTCTTCACTGATTTACATAATAAATAATTATATAGAGCAGCATTATGTTTTATATCATGGACAGTAAAGAGAGAGGGTAGGGAGTGTGGAGACAGAGCTACAATACATTGTTGTCTATGTTTTTTTTTCCTAATATGAGTTTTTTTTTCTTAATATGAGACCTGGATGTATGCAGCTGAGGAAGAAAGTATAATTGCTTTGTGTTTGTGAGTGTATGAGTATGAGTGCGAGTGTGTTTATTTCTGTGTATATGTGTGTGAGTCTTTCTTTTATGTCTATCTGTATTTTTGAATGTGTGTTTCCATGTGTATGCTTCTTAATGTGTGTGTGTTTAAACCTTAAATACTTACATAACTTAAATTTTGGATGTAAAATGCTTCCTCCAAAAACAATTATATCATATACTATATCAAGTTTGAAACTTGTTACATGCACACACACACACACACACACACACACACACACACACACACACACACACACACACACACACACACACACACACACACACACAGCTTTGTAATGCAGTGCTTCACAAGATTAAAGATTTAGATTTGGGTACAACTATGTGCAAATAAATGGCTTGTTACAGTCTCTAATGGCCTAAAATGTTTGAGAATATTGAGAAGCTGGTTCAGGGATGTGATTTCTGCAAGTTCAGGGAAACAGAATCGGAATGAAGAATTGCTACTACATGAAAGACTAAATCTTCTCTCTGCTTTTCTTCAGAGATGCTCATTTTTTTTCTGTGTAGACTATTATTTAAAATCTTAATGTACAAATATATTAAACTTCATAGTGACACTGTAATCAAGAAATCTGGTTTTGCCTGACATGGTATTCCAGAAGTAGTAATGCATGAGAGTGAGTCACAGTCTATGATTCAGGAATGCCATAATTTTGCTGAAAAGTGTGAATTTAAGCATATTACCTCTAGTCCTGGATATGTGTCAAGTAATGGCAAATGGAGGGACTTGTCCAAATGGATAAAAATTTCCTGAGAAAGTGTGAATGTTCTGAGAATTTGCATTGTTGTATCTCCACTGGAAGGTAGAAATTAGTGTCTTCGATCAGCATGACTTTCTCCATTACAAATTCTTTTTTTCCAAAAGGATTTTTATTGATTTTGACATATATACATTATATACAGAAGAAAGGAAGACATTGCAAACATTTCTTTTCTTAAATAACAACTAAGTTCAGAAACAATGAATAGTAGTTAACTATTTCTTCAATGCTAATTTCCATTATATTTAGCAATTAACATCTCCCCATCAGCTTGTTTTCACTTTGTTATCTACAGTCCTGAACTTTTTGTTTGTTTGTATTACTACATAAAATAGTGGCTACATTTAAGAAATCTTTAAACAAAGTGCATTGATTCAGATTTCCATTTTCTAGTAATAGCTTTTCTGGTAACTGCAAGAAAAGTCCAAAACATTCCATATTGATTACTACTAATTACAGAAGGAAAAGGAACATTTGTTAAAATTGTTGTTTTGCATGATTACAATTATCTTTCCAAATTCCTTTAGAAAATTGTTTATTTCATCCCAAAATCCCTCTAATTTCTCACAATCCATAATCCAGTCAGCTCTATTTATTTTATTACATCTCCAACATTTTGAATTTATGAAATGTTGATATCTTGAAAGGTATAATAACACTTGTGTGAAGATCTCTCCATGTAAAGATTTTCTAGTAGGGACTTGAAGTCAATCAAATTGATTTTAATGTTAGCTTTTATTTTTTTTTTTTATCTAACAAATCGTTCACTCCTATTGGTTCTATGAATCTCTAATACAAATTCTAATGGCTGTTCACCTTATCGCAAAGTTACTAACATCTTATTGGTTGTTAATATCTGAAAACCTGAAAAATGTCATAATCTGTTATAAGGCAGACAGTGCAGGCCAAGTTTTATTATACTAAATCAACAAGGAATCCACCAGAAATACTACAGAATTATGTAGAGTACAGCAACGTATCTTGCTATATGCAGGGTTCTGATATGTAGAACTGTAGAAAAAAAAGGAAGCATTTATTCAAATCAGAGAATGGAGGTAAGGAAGTATGTTAACCAGAGATGCTACCTCAATGTGGGCTGTTCCACAGTTTGACTTAGTACTACTATACTGTCAGGGAGAAATGCGTTGTTGTCAGGCATCCTGCAACAGCCTTACTCATTGACAGTGAGCTTGAACTTGTTAATAACAGTAGTGCACAACTGTAGGGTGAGCACAGACATAACAACTCTACTGCTGAATCCCTATACACCTTTACAAGTGGGAATAATGTCTGATTTATAGCATACGTTTGCACAGCACTACAAACTTTGATATCCATACTACCTTAACCGTGCAATAAAATTATCACCCACACATATACCTGCAGAATACTACATTTCATTTCAGGCATAAGGGTTGTGTGGTTATAATGGTCCTGCCTATCTGTACCTATGTGCCCCTAATGTGGGCATGCCAATCCACTGCTGTGTAAAGGAGCAGCCACTTTGCTACATTCCTTGAGCAGCTTCATTGAGTAAATGTTCATAGGTATGTAGCAGGCTAATGCCCTCTAGGTTCTTTTTAAGCCTAGCTGTGCATTCCAATCCTCTGACAATTTTTGGTACCCTTGATAAGTGTAAGCAGGTGTTTGGGAGATGCAGCATTTACAACTGGGTCTTGGAGGTGAACCATTTACTGGCTGCACCTGTCCATTAAAGACATAGGTGCTGTTTTTTTTTTTTTTTCAGATAGGCAGGAGGTCTGTCATGGTGGGGTCTGACAATACCTTGTATGTCAGGCATAGATCTCCCCTCAACAGCCTGTAGGAGACAGAGTGCAGGGAGAGGGCTTTGAGGCTGTCTGCATATGGCATGCTACTTACACCCTGCATTCTCTTAGTTCAGAACTTCTGTGGACTTTCCAATTGTTGAATGTGCCTGGTTAGGTACATACCAATGGGGGCATTGTACTCAATGATAGGTCTGATGAATGCTAAATACAATGGAACAATGACCACCTTGGACCTAGATGCCATACCTTTGTTTATTAAGTTGCACAATATAGAATGATTTCCTCACCATTGTAGACTCATGATGGTCAAAGGCTAGATTACTTTCTATATGTGTCCCCAAATCCCTGACTGCTGTGTTGACTCTTAGCATTGTGTTGTCAATATGATAGTTACCAGGGGTGGATAACTTCCTGAAGGATATTGTTATGCATTTCTTGGCATTTAGTTTTACTCCATAGCTCTGACTCAAGTTATTTGTCTGTTTCAGCCTTTCCTAGAACATTAGCATTGGTGGGGGATTCTATGACTGCTCCTAATTTGCAATCATCTGCAAATTTGGTCAGCCAGAGGCTATTGACATTGGCCTTGACTTCGCAGAAGTAAATGCCAAAAAGGAGTGGTCAGAGGAGTGATCCCTGAGGGACACTGCTTGTAACTGGCCTGTTTGTAGAAGTGGAATCCCCAATTCTAACTTCCTGGTTCTTGTCTGTGATCCAGCTGGCTTTCCACTAGGTGATATAAGGGTTTATACCCAACCTCTTGAGTTTATCAATAATGCTCGTGTGGGATCATCATCATCTTCTTTTGGCTGTTCCCATTAGGGGTCGCCACAACGGATCTTCTGTTTCCATTTCTTCCTGTCCTCTGCATCATGCTCTTTCACACCAACCGCCTGCATGTCCTCTCTCACCACATCCATAAACTTTATCTTAGGCCTTTTTTCCTCTTACCTGGCAGCTCCATCCTTAGCATCCTTTTCCCAATATACCCAGCATCCCTCCTCAGCACATGTCCAAACCAATGCAATCTCACCTCTCTTGCCTTGTCTCCAAACTGTCCAACCTCTAATATACTGATTCCTAATCCTGTCCATAGTCAAATACCTTGGCCAAGTCAAGGTAGGCAGTGTGAAACATTTTGCTGTTATCCATTGCTTTGGCGACTTTTTCAAAGAAGTCCACCAGGTTGAGTAGGCATGACCTGCCCTTGACTAAACCAGATTGGATTGGATCCAGTGTTTGGAGGTTTCCTATGTCATTATTGATGATTTACATGATAATTAATTCTATGAACAAATAGATTGATTGGTTAATATTAAGCTAACTCCCCTGAGGGGTTACTTTTAAGCCTAGTTAATATCCTGAGGTCAAAATAAAATATACCTTTGTGTTTATGAGGTGAAGACATTAACCACTATGGCAAACCCATCTAGATGTTCATTGACAATAATGACAACTTTGATGGGATGGGTTTGATCGCCTAGTTTATGATATGAATACTTGTAGCCCAATGGCATAATACAGAAAATTATTTTTCAGTTGGTGTAAAGATTCACCACAAAGAGGCTGAAGTTCAGAAAGATGCTCAGAGCTATTTATAGCATTGCTCCACATCAAGATTTTGTTCCAGAAAATTTCTTGACAGGAGAACAGTTTGCATCTAGAAGTACTTAAGATTTTCGAGACTGGTTAATAAATCTGTTCATTATAATGGCTGCACATGGAATAAATTGGCTGAGAATGTCAAAATGTTCTTTTTTTGCAAGTTCAATAGTGAGTTTGGGCTTTTAAATGTTGATTCTGTATTGTATTTCACACAACACACTGGTATATCTTATATATGCAATCCATGTATTTAAAATGTTAAATTATTAATTTACTTATTTTCTTTTAAAGTTAAGGGGATGTGGAATGTATGTTTGTGTGTATGTGTCTGCCCCAATAATTAAACCATACCAACCATGTGTAAATCTTTAATATACCACACCCAGTCATCGGTTATTTCTATAGAATACCACCCTGCATAGATTCATGCCTCACATCTAGCCCAGTGTTATGCTAAAGTTGCAGGGAAGGACTGGTAGACCTGCACTTCACCAGGGCCTTTAACTCATTCACTTTTTCTAGTTTTCATTCTAATGAGCTGTGAAGCATCCCTTTGTTAGCAGAATGGACAGTGGTCCCCTGGAGCTTTGAAAAGAAAAGTTCTTAGTTGTGACAGAAATGCTTTAAACTGAATAAGCAAAATAACTTTCTGCTCTGCTTGTTCAGTTAAAAACATTTTTCATATATAAACTGCTAAATCTGGGCTGGGTAATAAAGGCAGCAAATTCAGTGCCTTTTGTTAAGATGCATTGTGATAAATGAAGTGTATATAATCTACAATTGATGCACTGTAGGTGTGATGCACTTAATGCAACCCACAAATGTAGAGATCTGGGTGTGAAGTGGAACAAAACACAATTTGTACTGTTGGTTTTACTGCAATAAACACTTTCCCCTCAGGCAGCTGGGAAAAAAATAGATGAGTAGATGAGTAGAAGTAGAGGGTTATGGACTATTGCACAGTTAATGGTAGGAAACAGAAAATTTGGGTGAGAGAGACAATGTCAAAAATAACAAAAAATTACTAATGCAATGCTGTATGGCCAGTTGTGTGCACAACCATCTTCAGTGTGTTTATTTCTGAGAAACCTGAGATAAAATAGAACAAGAACATCCTCTCTGAGGATGACACATAGGTACAGCAGTAGGGGAATGGGGGATACATATAAGGATTTGTAAATGCAGACTTGTTGGTGAGGAGGGTAGTATTTGATAATCATTTCAGATGAATGCAAAGTACTGAATATGGGCCACAGCAATCCAAAGGAGAAGTATCTATTCTGGGGAGTGGAAGTCATTGCAATAAAGCAAGAAAATGGTATTGGAGTATTAATTTCACCTACATGGGACTACCAGGAGCAGAGTGAGAGGCAGAATATTGTGGTGGAGACTCAGGGGAAATAGCCTCCAGCAGCATAGATATAACACTTGTGATAAACTGTGCCCAGGCTAGGTCATGCCTTTGCTAGAAGCCATACATGGCCTGGAATATGAGGCTGCTGGAAGGAGCTGACCAGAAAGTCACCAGAAGAGTGCATAGGATGGAGAGAAGGTGTATTACTAGTTATACTGGCATGAGAGCTTCTTTGTCTAGAGACCAGTAGACACAGAGTTGCAATATATAAGAACACAAAATGAAGCCAAAGAAGTTTGAAGGGGTTGTTATGAATATGTAGACTTCGGGAATGAGGCATAAGCAGTAGAACTTAGGGACACACTACTTGGATGTACACAACTGCTTATTCATGGAAAGGGTTGTGAATCCATGAAATGAACTACTAGAGAAAAAGATGTGGGGATTTATAGAGGTATTCAACAGGAGATAAGGTATAGAGAGTGGAAGGGAGAGGATAAGGCAGTGGAGGCCATAAAATGTTAAATGCACTCAATGGGCTTACTGGAAAGGGTATTGTCTCCCTCCTCCTTCTGCTGTCAGTTTAATTTACTGTATTTTAATCACAATATTTCACACATCTACTCGGAAGAGTAGAAAAATAGAACTACTTAATATTTCAGTGGGTTGGATATCCTTTTGTGTGCTCTTGCACCATAATGCAGAAGGGTTGCTGTGGCAAGAAGGGAAGATGATTAGTGCCATAGTTTGAACGGTAGGAAGGAGAAGGAGATAGACTAGTATTTATGAAGGGGTAGGACAGATCATCATACTTCAGAAGGCTGTTAGTTGAGAAGGAGTTTGCCTGCCAGCATCAGGTTACTGGGGAAAGCCATGGCATCATGTCTAGAAGCACCTGTAAGTGATTATAAGTGTTTTTGCTTCCCCAGGACCTTGCCTGATGGCTTTTCTACCTTTATTCAGTTGGCTAGTTTGTTAAAGCAGAATGGGAGCCAAGCATACCTGGGCTAGGCAACAGCTCTATGTAGCATTCTTTCCTGCAGAAATCCCTAGCAGCTCTGCAGTCTAAAACAAGAATCAGGTGGTATGGAGCAAGTGATACTCCTAGTCATGGGGGGTGTGGCCTACCTTGCTCCTCAGGTGACCCCCTGTGGCTCTTCTGAGTCCACAGTCTGCTGAGGGGAGGCATGTCTCTGCATGACAATTTGTCAATGGCTGCATAGTACAAATGCAATATGGCAGTGCAGGCTTGGCTGGCTCTGAACTCCACAGGCTGACACATAATGCTCTTGGTACATTTCACTCTTATTGGAAATCAAAGCCTGTAATGGACGCTTACCCCCTTCCACCCTGCCAATTCCTACAGGCACATGAACCACTATTCTTTACAACTTTTTTTCATCTTGCCACAGAGCTGCTGTAAAGTCTTCTGAATCTTGATGGCTGAAATAGGAACTAATGGCAGTGGGGTTCCATTGAATGTTGTTGGGATAAGCTTCATTTAGTATTTCTATAAATGAGATTATGGAAGGACAAGGTGAGAGGGTATACCATTTTATAGTGAAATTAAGATATACAACTGTGTGGAAATTCTAGGATGGTACAAAACATGAAAAAAAAAAGGATTAAAATAAATAGAAGGAACAGTACAGAGTTTGGCAAGTATAATCCATTGTCATGATATACAGAACCATTCATCATGATACAAGAAATAAGTGGAAGGCAATACAGTGCAGGAGAGAGCAGGGATAATAGATGAGAAAGTACAAGACCAGAGTAGTCTTGCTACATAGACTAAATCTGGTTAGATACCATGCAGAGGCAGTAGGGAGGGTCAATAGGATGTTTTTGTACACTGACGAAATATCACCAAAAGCAGACTGTTGATACTACCTCTTTTGCAGCAGAGCTTCTAATTCCAGTGTGTCTTACATAAAAGTAAATGTAGAATGCAACATGTGAGTCATTGCAAAAAACAGAAGACATAGACCTTCAGAGGAATAAGGACATGTAATAGCTTTTGATTTTCAAAAAAAAAATCTGCCTTCTGTGAGGTGATTGCATGCTGTCCACAAGGTTTAAGTGGACAAGTATAAGTATATTAAAAAAAAGACATGATTATGGCAGCTGAATAGAAGGTCAGGAGGGTGCTTGATGAAATGTAACACAAGCATCCTTTTTCCTGTGGTAGGATGCTAAGTACAAGATGTAAATTCCCAGATAATGTACAAGGACAGCACAACAGAAGAATGAAGGCATGCTTGCTGTAGGAATAGAATCCCAGGGGTATGACAAACATTAGACAAGAAATAAAGTAAGAGCTAACAAAATTACAATAGGGAGGTAAATAGATGAGTAGATATACTGGACAGGCCTTGTGCTGCTTATCTGCTGTTGCTTTCAGTATTTGTCTTCATGTTCATCTTCTCTGTCATACTGCTTTATTTATACAGTGCAGAATGACACAACAGTGCAGAGCCATGACCAGAAAAAAGCAGTATTATATTCCACATTAGAAGGTGGCAAACTTCAATAAAGAATGTCAAAGGCTGTTAAAGTGAAGTGTAGCTCATTCAAGAGGGATGTTGTAGGATATAAGAACACACACACACTCAAAAGCATCTTAGAAGTCTGTTAGTGCTAATGAGGTCAGCATCAACATTTTCTGTATATGCACTGTTTGGGACTTGATTTAATTGTATGTATGGAAGTATGTTAACACTACTTAGCAAATGTAAGTAAGTTGAAAGGTTCATAGGTGTGTACTAGGCTAATGGCCCTGGAGCCTTTACAAGCCCTAGCCCATAGGGTTACCCTGGCATCATGCAAAATGACCTTAGTTCCCAGTGCCTTTGTCGAGTAGAGCCACTGGAGTGATCTCCAGAGTGAATTTTCTATTTCCCATCCACTCATCAAGATTTCTTTTGAAGAGTGAGGTGCTCTGTTTGACATGTATGGGAAGCCTATTCCATAGCATGGGCAGTCTCTGGGTTATGAACCTGTCCCTCTAGCTTGTTCTGTTGATTGTGGTAATGAGGCTGAGGTCTCTGGAGCATATGGTGCGGAGGAATTGGGATTTCTTTAGATGTAGCATTTCCAACAGAGCTGGGTCAAACATGGCTTTGTAAGTCAAGCAGAGATCGCCTCTAAGTAAGTGATATGAGACATAGAATAGTTGGAGTTTTCTGAGTCTGTCCATATAGGACAAGTGTTTAAGGTCTAGGTTCTTCTTTGTGAGGTATTTTTGCGGCCTCTCCAGTTGTTGCAGTTGTCTAGTGAGGTACATACCAAGTGGGGCATTGTACGCGATGATTGACCTAATGAGGGAAGAATAGAGGGAGACAATGACGTCTTTCTTCCTGGATGCAAAACTCTTAGTAATGAGATGTGCCACATAGAAGGACTTTCTGACCATAGTGGCAATGTGGTGGTCAAAAGAGAGGTTGCTGTCCACCTGTGTTCCCAGATCTCTTATAACACCTTCTGTATTCAGTGGACTACCATCAATGTGATAATTCATGGGAACCGGGTTTTTCCTAAAGGGGATGACAACACATTTTTTGGCATTGAGCTTAAGGCCATGGTTCTGACACCAGTCATTGGTCTCAGTGAGGCCTTTCTGTAGGATGTCAACATCACTTGGAGAGTTAATAATAGCTCCCAACTTGCAATCGTCTGTGAACTTTGTCAGCCAGAGTTCCTTCATGTTGGCCTGGACTTTAGAGAAGTAGACACCAAACAGGAGAGGACCCAGGACCGAACCTTGTGAGACTCCACTTGTGACTGGTCGCCAGTCTGTTTTGGTGTCAGCTACTTTCACACTGTGGGTTCTATATGTGAGCCAGTTTGCAACCCACCTAGTGATATAGGGGTTGATGCCTAGCTTAATAAGTTTTTCTGATTCCTGAGTGGGGAATGGTATCAAAGGCCTTGGCCAGATCAAAGTAGGCTGTAGAAACCACCGTGCCTTCATCCCATGGCTCTGGTGACTGATTCAAAGAAGTTGACTAGGTTGAGCAGGCATGATCTACCCTTCACAAAACCAAACTGTGTGGGATCCAGAGTTTGGAGATTCCCTATATCCTTGTTTATTAGGTCCATGATGATGCATTCCATAGCTTTGCATATCAGACTCATAAGGCTAATGGGGTGATAGTTCCCAGGGCCTGTAGCTGCTCCTCCTTTGTGGAGAGGGATGACTGTAGCAATGCACCATTTGGTAGGGGAAAAAGCCTGAGGTGAGGCTGTGATTGAACAGGGCACACAAGTGAGGTGCCAGTTCACTCTGTAGTTCATGTAGAACACAACCAGGGATATTGTAAGGTCCCAGCAGTAATAATGGGTGCCTGGCAATCTACTGGTATTGTGATTGGTCCTTCGGTGGGGGTGGGGGTGAGATGGGAAAGCTGGCACTGAATCTGTCGGTCAGTATATTGGGGATATCTGTTGGCTCAGTATAGGAGGTGCCATTGTGCAGTAGCTCAGAGCAAGTCTGGGTATTGCTGTGGAGATTCTTTACATAACTATAGAAGGTCTTGTGGTTGTCTTTGCTATCTGCTGCAATTCTGTTTTCATAGCTAGCTTTAGAGGATTGGATGAGGGATTTCAACTTTTTGTTGAGGCTGATAAGCAAGTTTTTCCAGTCTTGGGACTTCACCTTATTGCGCATCAGTTTCCTCCTTCTGTTGAAGAGTTTGTTTATGGCAGGGGACCACCAGATTGGCTTCCTGTTTTTGGAGGAGAGCATCTTGGTTCTATTGGGTATGGCAAGATCCATGCATTTGTGTACGCGTTCATACAGTGCACTGATGTATGATTCGGTGGTCATGCAACTATCCTCCATTTGCATGAGTGCTGTGAAGTTAGCTACCTCTGTTTTTAGGAGCCCAAAGTTAGCTTTGAAGAAGTTTTTCATGGTGGTTGTCTTTGCGGGGAATGGGAGGGTGGGATGTGGATTTCCAAGGTGATTAGTTTGTGGTCGGATCTAACCAGGGAGGAGTTGACTATTGGTGTAGAGCAATGGTCACCCATGTTAGTAATGACCAGGTCAAGGATGTTGCTACCACTAGTGGGGTTAAGAACGAGCTGGTCCAGGGCATTGGAATTAATGAATTCCAGGAAATATTGGGCAAGTGTATTGGTACATGAATAGTTTTTGCAGTTAATGGAGGGGTAGTTGAAGTCGCCCCAGTATGAGAGTGCTAGGTTGGACTCTAATATTCTCCATGGTGCTTAGGAACGTGGAGTGTGAGTCTTGGGACATGGTTGAGGACCTTTAGCAGGCTACAACCTGAATCGCTGTCTTACCCAATGTTAGCTGCACCTTAAGTATCTCTGATGTGATATGTTGTGCTACCAGTCTGGAGGTGTGTGCATCCTTTATGAATATGGAAACACCACCACCTTTGGAGCTTCGGTACAAGTTCTGGGACCGAAAGGTGTGGAATGAGTTATAGCCTGGTAGTGCAGGGGTGCTCTCTGCTGCCTTGAACCAGGTCTGTGTTACAGCACAAATGTTGATGTTCTGCATTTTAAGGAGTGCTTTGAGCAAGTGCATTTTGAGATTTAGACTTCTAGCATTGAGCAGCATTACCGTCAGAGTGCATTTGTTTGTAGCTGTTACGGTGATAATTTGGTCTTTGGAACACCACCTAAAAAAGACACTGTAAGGGTGGCAAGAGCCTTGGCCAGTATCCAGAAGCCCAGGGGTGACAGATGCAGGCCATCTCTGGCAAAGCATTGAGGTCTGTCAGTCATGTCATCACAGGCAGACAGATACTGGAGCCCCTTAAAATGACACCAGAAACTTAGCCAGTTGTTGAAATCAGTCATTTTCTGTTTGTACTCTTGTATCATTCTGGGTGATGGTAGGAGGCTGCTCAGGGTCATACCCACCTGGGCTACATAATCTGAGAGCTCCTCCATGTCTCTTTTCATGTAGTCCAGGGTGGTACATCTCAGGTCATTCACACCAACATGTACAATGACAGAGTCATATTTGTACCTGTTGTTGAGGGACCTGAGTGCATGTATTATGTGGTGGATCCTGACACCTGACAGGCAGCTGACTGTTACTTTCTTCTTATTCAACCTAGTGAGTGAGAAATGTCCTTGAATTTTTACTTACAATCAATGAATGCATTTCTCCTTTCCCTAAAATCTAACTGCAGTTTTATTCATATTAGTTTTTGTCCTATGTTAAATTTCATGTAAATGACCTCATTTTTTAAATGTGCTGATAAGCTCTGTTTTCTGCTCTTTTCTTATTTTTGTACAACGTCGGCGTGGTACTGTTTTATTTCTTCATGAGTAATTTGCTTACTTTACTTTGTTACTTCTTAAATGTGCCTTTGGTCTGGTACATGGCTGAAAATAGTCTTAGGATTAGTCCACCTACCCAAATGAATAAATGGATAAGCAAGTAAATGGAAAAATTATTAAATAACTAAATCCTGCAGTTCTGTTCTGTGTCATAAGTATCGATAAACCAAACCAGTTTAGGTATATAGTACAGAAGCAAGGAGAATGTGGAAATTAGCAGGGACATCCAAGAGACTACAGAAACAATACGTAGGGAGAGCTTTATCTTCCCACTACAGATGCTGTTTTTTCTCTCTCTTGAATGCAGTGATATGCTGTTTGACTGTTGTAAAACTAAAATGATTTTGACAGTGTATTTTCAAACCTATGTGGTATTTGTTATAGTACCATATAGCCTTTTTACAGCTTTATATTTGCATTATTTGCAGTATAGACTATTTACTTTGGTTATGCACCCTTGAATGTTTATGAGGTTTTGTTGTCTGAATTAACACTTGTCTGTATTTCTGTTCTGCCATTGCTATATTGTCACTTAATTAGCTCCTTTTTATTTCACATGTTCTTCATCTTTTCAGTATCTCAAATTCTTAGATCTGCTATCTAGCAAAATGAAGCTGGAGGAAGTAGCTGCTGATATCGGGTTTGATATGAGAATAGATGTCATTGTAGCCCGAGCGGAACAACTGGTCAAACTGGAAGCAGATGCTTTACTTGAAAAGAAGTCTCTAGCTCAGAATTTACAAAGAAAGGTAGATCTATTTCAACAAATCTAATTTTAAACTGTAGTGATACTGGGTTACCACCTCTATGCATCTGGCATGTGTGCATTTCAGGTTTAAAATATTACTGTATATACCTGTTTTTCTTTTTAGAAGCAGGAATAATGCTTCAGGTTTAAAATCTCAAGATTTCAGGCATTTTGACAATTGAAGAATATATAGTTGGGGATAATAGTACTTACCATAAGAGAAGATCTTTAAGGAAAAGTCACTGATAACATAAATAATAATGTTTGGGTTACACCCAGGTCACATCCCAGCATAAATTCCACAATTATTGGCATTTTCTTTATAGGTATCAATGCAGGTCTTGCAGTAGAATACACTGACATATGGGTTTATGTAGTCCCTTTATAGATCTCATGTTGGTGCATGCTCTCATCAGTTTTTCAAGACAGAATTGCTTTTACAAGAAAGAAGGGATGCTAAAGATAAATTGCCCTTCTTATAATTTACTAAATAATACATATAACGTATGTAGAGTATAAAACGCTAGATGAATCTGTACTGTTTTAAATATATATATATATATATATATATATATATATATATATATATATATATATATATATATAGACACACACACACACACACAACACACACACACGAATCTAAGGAATAAAGGATTGTGGAAAAGAAACTAAAGTGCTTTAAAATAACTGTCTAGAACTCTTAAGCTTATGTTCAGTGACACTTAAAAACAACATTTTTATGGCTGTCTAAGGAGAAGTCACAGAGTCACTATAGAAAGTCTGGTAGAGAATGTCTATAACAGAAACAGAGCAGTAACATACTTCTTGTTCTGTGACTTGTGTGTTATAAAAGTTCTGTAGAAGATTATAATATGAGAAGTAAACTAGATTTGTTTCTTTGTGAATGAAATGTGCATGCACATACATATGCACAGACACGCACACGCACACACACACACACACACGCACACACACTCTAAACTGTATTTTTCTCTCTCTCTCTCTATATATATATATATATATATATATGTGTGTGTGTGTGTGTGTGTGTGTGAGTATGGCAGTTAATCTAAACACCTAAAGATCAACAGCCTCAACACTGACAAAATATCTAATGTTCAAAATATAGACAGTTAAAAATATTGAAACACAAAATCCAGCTGAAACCAAAGAGTGAGTGTGTGTGAGTAAGAAAGACAGGTGAGCAGAAATGTAGATAATTATCAAATGGCCAGTGAGGCAAAATAACCTGCAGTTCTCATAAATACATCATGTACTTGTTAAGTGTGTGTGTCTGTATGGGCAATAAATGTGAAATGTGTGAGTGAGTGTCTGCATGAACACAGCCAAGCTCTGTGCTAGCTCTACATCCTGGCATGCCAGACAGGTGTGAGATGTGCATAGAGGTATCAGTTCATTGTCGTCACCCCTGACTGTGAGAACTGGCTCTGCCAGTAGTTGCACTGGCACATGCATGCTCATAGCCAGATGTGCTGGTGCTACCTGAATGTGAGCGATGTTTGTTGGATGAGCTTTCCTCACAACTATACCTGGGTCCAGGACCCCATGGCCTATCACATCTGGGTGTGGACACCTCAACCAGTGATGGAGCAATGGAAGTAGTGGCATTACACAAGCAAGATCAGGCACAGCCATGTTGGCTAACAGCAGATTATGTTGTTAACCTTTGGCCATGTGGATGCTGTCCCTCTCCCAGTAGATATTCCATTGTGCCATTCATTCGATCCATTGAACTGGCCACACAGCAGAGGCAGTGATGCATGTCAGCCTGTGGTACATCTAGAACTGTAACCATGTCCTCAAATGCTCTAGAGGAATATGCCTGTGCCTCCATGATGGGCCTAAACATGTGTCAAGTGTCTCATAATAAAATACCAGGATTAGTTGGAGGGTGGACAAAAGGCCTCCTCTGAGCACCCCTACCAACCTACCTGCATGGTACCGCATCCACACTTTGGCTATAGCCAGAGTCAGCTGGAACTGAAGTCGTAGTAAGTATACTACCCTGATCAATTGTGTCACCCTCAACCTGTCCATTATCTGAGGGCTTAGTGGAATGAGTATGTGTAGACATTCTGACTGTGTCTGAAGGAAATCCAGGGGATGTTTGAGTCACAACGTCAGGACCAGGTTCAACCTCTGTACCTCCTGATTGTACCTCCATTTGGCCATCATCATCAGAGCCTACCGATACTCAGACATCAGGTGGTAGGAGTCCTACTCTTCTGCTGTCAAGATCACCTATGATAGTAAGCAACAAACACGGGAATGAAATTACTACTCCACTAAATATTAAACCAATATAGATGATAAAAATGTAACACTGGTCACACAATCACAGATGGTACAGCAATACAGACACTCATTACATAAATAGTGCACAGTAACAATCAAATAACATTTACTTACCATGTCCAGATGTTTCCACAGTTTGTGGGGAGGATGGTTCTGGAAGAAATGAAAGGACAGCAATTAAGAATCACAGTGGGAATAACACAGGGAGACAGTGAACATACAATCTCTTGTATGTCCTGTTAGAAATGCTGAAACTGAAAGTTGGCTGAGATGTCCACCCACACCCATGTGTACTGAACAACTCTCATGTATAACTTTATTACTTATCAATAGATACAGATACAAAAAAGTGTAGCACAGGAAGTATATATTTTATTCTACAAGCATATATAAATGTTGCCATATGGAAGCTTACCTGGAAGCTGCTCCTGGGACACAATTGTGTATATTGAATTTGAATTGAATTGAATATAAATAATAAATTCTCCTCCCGCTGACATCAGCACTGACATTAAGTCCACAGTGCGCCGTCTTCACAGAGCCCTCTGGATCTCTGATAATGGACAAGAACTCTTCATTTGTTGTCACTGGTGGCTCAGTAGCAGGACCACCCTTCAGTAGCCAGCTGTTCTTGTGCAACTGCAGCTGCCCTCCTCCAGGCTGATGAAATCACATCAGTGACCTGATACTGAACCTGATCATAATTTTGCCTGCGACCACTGACTGTGTTGACAGCGTTGACTAACTGGTTACATGGCCTCTCTCAAGCAAAAAGGTTCCATGCCACCTCAGAGCCTGTATTATGAGCTCATTTTCTATGTCAGTCAAAGGGGTTTTTTGTGGATTTGTAGGTTTGGGTTCCATAGTCCTATGTGACGTAAAATAGAGAAGGATAAAACAGATAAATATAACATAACTAATGTATTTCTTGCAAAAAGTATTCAGTCTGTGTACCCTTTTGTCAACATTAAGTACTTGAAATACTCTTTTTATTTAGTACAACTGAATGTTAGGTGGTTGTCCCACCACCCTCTCATACACAAACAAAGGTTTGTACAAACCAGGGAATACCACATAAGTTATATATGTATATATATATATATATATATATATATATATATATATATATATATATATATATATATATATATATAGGTTCATTTTATAATCCCAAAATCCTAAAACCCAGAATTTCAGAATCTCGGGATTATAAAACCAAAAGCTTAAAATCCTGAAACCCCAGAAATGTGAATTTCAAAATCACGATTCCTACACTAATCATACACCACACACATACACATGCACACACCTTCCCCCACGCACAGGCACACAAACCTACACTACATACTGCACCCCCACACCCCCACACCCCCCCTACTTAAATATACTAACTCCAAAGTCATACTACACAGACAAACACAGGAAAACACCACTGTACAAGCTACATTCCCCTTGCACACACATCACAATAGAACAACACACTGACACACACTAAAGCCCCTAACCAAAACCCTTATACATAAATACTTACCTGAACTTCCATCTATCCATTCACAAATCTCAACACCAGAATCTCTACTTCAAAATCTCCGGACTTCGGGATTTTAAAATTTGTGCTTCTGAGGTTTCAGAATTTTAAGCTTTCGGCTTTATAATCTTGAGATTCTGAAATTTGGGATTTCAGGATTTTGGGATTATAAATGGAACCTATATATATATATATATATATATATATATATATATATATATATATATATATATACGTATATATATGTGTGCGTGTGTATGCGTGTGTGTGTGTGTGTGTGCGTATGTTTTTCACAGAAATATCAGGATATCTACATATTTTCACCAGAAAAGCACTTGAAACACACTTCTCTTTTGGGACCACAGAATAGTAGGTGGCTCCCCCACCCCCAAAACACCAACCAAATGAAGGTTTGTACAAACCAAGGAATACCACTGAAGTAATGTCTATACACTTTCCATACAATTTTCAGAATGTGTACACATTTTCAACAGAAAAGTCCGTTTATGAATGCCAGTCACTCCTCACTGTGCCTTTCACTCCTGTGGAGGTTGCCATGGGCCATCTCAGAAATATATCACATGTCAGTGACACGTACATTGCCTTTTTCTCTAATAACATAGACTATTGAAAAAAAAAATGAAAATATAGTTGTGCTGAAAGTATAACCTGTCTATCTCAGAAATGTAAATGCTTGCCCAAAAAAACTATGCTAACAGTGAAGTATAAGAAGTTCATACAGATAAAAGTTACATTTCTTCCAGGATATATAATACCTTTATAACATTTTACAAAATATGTAATGTACTTGAATAGTACAAGCATACCTTAGCAACAGCATAAGCTTTTTCTGCAGAGAAATTACCTTCAAAGTAATACCAATTTTTGCCCAAATTCACCTTCAAATTTCCTAGCTACACCGTTATTTTTATAGTGTAGAGTCAGCCCTCTGAGCACCGTGAAGATACAAATGAGGTGTGAACTCATTACATATGTAAACATAGTGTAGGCTGCACACCACTGTTAGTTGCTAATGGCTTGCAACTGTGAATGATTCATGTGTGAGAGAAAAGGAAAACAACAGCAATTCAGGCAATCCTCCCTGCAATGGATGTGTCAGTGAGGATACAAGTGTGGAACTAACTTCAGTGAGCTTTTAAATGAAACAAAACACCACACATTTATCATTTTTGTTCACTAATAGCAAAACTCTCCAGCCTTTGCTGAAATTTGTTGATGTTATGTGATCCTATCTCGCCTACATTCTGACTGATGGGTTCGGAGCCGATCCTCGGCTCCGACTCGGCACGCTTATGCCAAAGAGCGAAGTCTCTTATTGGCTGAGCTTACTATATCCCAGGATGCACCACTACCCATCCCCCAGATCTCGTTTGCCGTTATCAAGCAAAGACGTGGTCTCGAGCTGGCTGAGCTAAGTAGTGTTTTTCACTTACTTTCCTGTCAGGGAATTCCTAGTTTTTTCAACAAAAAAGCTGTTTTAACGGCTATTTAGTCTTTTTGTGTATGATTGATACTTTTTGTGAAGTATTTGCGTGGTGATTGCACCTTTTTTTCTGACTAGAGGTTTCCTTTCAGTTGAAGGGCCTTCCCCTGTCAGTTACTTTGCCTTCAAGTTCAGTTTTGTATTAAGGGTTCTTGGATCCTGTTTAGTTTCTCTTTGTGACAGTTCTTGGTTAAAAAAAAAAAAAAAAAAAAAAGAGAGAGAGAGAAAAGTTTTGTCTCTGTGGTAATTAGTGTGTTTTGTTTTCGGCTGTTACACTTGATTGGTTGCCATTATGTCACAGGCTCCTAGGCCTTCTGGTTTTAAGAAGTGCACTAAGTGCAGCTTCAAAATGTCTATTACAGATGACCACTCTCTCTGTGTGTACTGTTTGGGTGCCAAACACTTGCAGGAGTCCTGTAGTGTTTGTCACGCGTTTTCCTCGAGGGTCCTCCAAGAGAGGAAAAATAAACTTATTCTAATAGGCCTTATTAAACCCTCATTTGAAGAGGCATTAGCTTCCTCTCCTTCTCCTGCTAAAAAGAAAAGGGCGTCGGCTTCGACCAGTCCGTCGGAACCGACCGCCAAAAAACATAGGCAGGCTTCTCCTTCGGCTCCACGGACTTCGGAGCCGAGGGCAGAACGGTCTGCCTCGATGCCTCCAGCCTCGACTCCTCTGGGTTCGGAGCCGATGTCTGGGGCATCGAGAGGCGGGTCACCTTCATCGGCTCCACTGATCTCGGAGCCGATGAAGGTTGTCCGCTCAGACACTTCCTCTTCGGCGCCGAAGCCCTCTTCGGCACCGATGGAATTTGGTTTGGACAAATTCCTTCGGCGCCGATAATTGTCGAGTCGATTCGGAGCCAGTCCCCTAGTCCCTTGGAGCCATTGGAGAGGCCTACTCGGACCCATTCGGTCTCTTCCAGGTCATCAAGGATGTCAGATTCGGACATAGACAGGGTGCTCCAAAGACTTTTCCAGTCCCCAGTCTTTCAGAAATTTGTTTCGGCTCCGACCCAATTGGCTTCAGAGCCGATAGCCCATTCCATTGCCATTCCTCCTCCGACCGCTTCGGCTCCATCGGAGCAGGTGCTGATGGAGCCAGTGGAGATCCTAGGGTTGGCTCCGACCCTTACTCCAACCTCGGCCTTCAGGTCCGAGTTTAGCACACGGACTTCTTCGGCCGGACCTGGGGGTGACGTTTCGGGACCAATACTGTCGGTTCCAAGCCTCCCTCTCGGTGCTTCGGCCGCGTGACTTCCGTCTGCTATCATGGCTCCGGAGACTGGACCCTCCCAGGATTCTGGGGGTCCGGCCTTCAGAGCTATGAGGAGTGCATTGGCCAAGTCTTCTTCGGCCATCTCTACGGCTTTACCGGCACCTTCCCTGGGCATGGAGACTGGGTCTTTGGCTGTTCCTTTGTCTCTAGGCAGCGGAGCCCCGGGGCCTGAGGTTACCCCCACTGGGGGTTCCCCTCCTCCTGAGGGTCTTTCGGAGTTGTCTTCGGAGGAGCCCCCAAGGAAGAGATCGTGCAAGAGGAAGCATGTGGACTCCCCCGATGAGTCTCTTACATCGGACACTGATCTTGATGATGCGGAGGGGTCCCCAAAGTCGTCTTCGGATGATGTCTCATTTGCAGACATTCTAGAGATCCTCAAGCAACGAGGCGGCTGGAATTCCAAACCCCCCTCCGCTGATGAGTCGGTGTTCCTCAAGGCCTTCGGGGCTCAGCCCTCCGCCTCCTGGGTGTCTCCGCCCTTCGACGAGCTCCTGGATTTGGTTTGTCGGAGGGCGTGGGAACATCCAGATACTGTGGAACCAGTGCCTTCTCGCCCTAACAAATTTTTGTCTGCCCCACCTGAGAAGGAGTTCTTAACGAAAGGCGTGGCTGTAGATGCCATGGTGGTGGCATCTGCTACCCAGCAGGATGTGGCAGAGGCTTCAATGTCCGTCCATCCTCCTAATAAGGAGTCTAGGAGCATGGACCGGTACGGGAAGTGCACCCTGACTTCAGCGGCCTTTACTCTGAGGTCCCTGAATTATTTGGCACATTTCACCAGACTACAGAGGGATCTGGTCAAGGAGCTCTCAGACTCCTTCTCAGGTAACCTACCTGAGCAGCTAGCCCAGTCGGTTAGCTCTCAGTTGGCTATCCTTACCTCGATTTCTAACTCGTCCATGAGGCTCATTTCATATGCGGCCGAAGGGGCAGGTAGAGCAGCAGGCACAGGCGTGGCTCTACGGAGACAAGCCTGGCTCCGTTTGTGTCATTTCGCGGAGGCCTTCAAGTCTTCCTTTGCTGACGCTCCCTTTGATGGGTCCTCTTTGTTTGGACCCAAGGTAAAAGACACTCTTACCTGCTGTGAGCAAGAGGGAAAGACTTTATCTGCCATAGGAGCACGTTATTCCACTCCCTTTCGGCCTTATCCCAAGGCTAAAAGAGGAGGGAAGATGTGGTTCCGCAAATCACAGAAATTCTTTCCTCAACAGCAGGAAGATTCCCCTTCCAGAGGCAGAGGACGGGGAAATTTTTCTGGGAGACGCCGTCCCAGAGGCGGCAGAGGCCCCCGCAACACTGGAGACCGCTAGTCCTTTCGTGGCTCTTCAGCCTCCCACACTCCATGAGGGATTGCCCGGCTGTGCTGCTCCGGAGCCAGTCGGGTGCCATTTTGCCAAGCACCTAGAAGCCTGGGAGTCTATTACTCAGGACAGATGGGTGCTTCGCATTATTGCCGGAGGTTACACCATTCCCTTCACACACTCACCCCCACCGTCCAAAAAAAATCCCGGACCCACCACCCAGTCAAGGGGAAATTGCAGCCGTAGAAGCTTCAAAGCTGCTAGAAAAAGGAGTCATCCAACCGGTACCCACAGACCAGAACAGATCCGGAAATTACTCAAGGTTCTTTTAGTGCCAAAAGACAGGGGACCTGAGACCCATTTTGGATCTCAGCAAACTAAACCAGTCCGTCATGAAGTCCAAATTCAATGGTCACTTTACAATCCATTCTCCCATTGTTGGAGAAAGATGTTTGGATGTGCTCCATAGATCTCAAGGACGCCTATTATCACATACCGATACATCAGGCATCCAGGAGGTATCTGCGCTTCAGCCTGGGAGACAGTCATTTCCAATTTTGTGCACTGCCCTTTGGTCTCACCACAGCCCCCAGGGTGTTCACCAAGTGTTTGGCAGTAGTGACTGCTCACCTGAGGAGTCTCGGATTCCAAGTGTTTCCCTATCTGGACGACTGGCTCCTGACTGCCACCACCAGGAATCTACTATTAGAGAACCTACAAGCCACTATCTCCCTGGGTGCTTCCCTGGGAATTACATTCAACTGGTCAAAGTCTGTCTTGCTGCCTTCTCAGCGCATAAGATTCATAGGAGCAGAGATAGACTCAAAATTAATGCGAATCTTCCTTCCTACCGAAAGGATACAAACATTACAAGATCAAGTCCGAGCCCTGCTTCTAAGATCCAAAGCCCCAGCCAGGATGGTCCTACAACTTTTAGGTTCAATGTCTGCCACGGTTCTCCTAGTTCCTCTGGCAAGATTGCACATGAGGATTCTTCAGTGGCTGTTATCGACACAATGGTCTTTTCAAGATCTCCCCCTCAATCATCACATACTGATTACAGAAACGTGCAAACGGGACCTCCGCTGGTGGCTTCTGCCATCCAATCTGAATCAGGGAAGACCTTTTGTTATACCCCCTCCGGTGGCCACCTTGACAATGGATGCCTCCCAGACGGGGTGGGTGGGGCATTGTCTGGGCAGGTCAGTTCAGGGTTCTTGGCTTCCAAACGAAACATTTCTCCATATCAATGTGTTGGAAATGAGGGCTGTACTTCTGTCCCTACAAGCCCTCCACAAGTTTCTCCCTCAAGGCATTATCGCCATCCACACAGACAACATGTCGGTGGTCTGGTATTTAAACAAACAAGGAGGGACCAAATCTTACCCCCTTTGCAGAGAGGCCATGAGGGTGTGGGAATGGGCAGTGGCTACCAAGCGCTTCCTGGTAGCGACCCACATTCCAAGAAGATCCAATATATTGGCAGACAGACTGAGCAGGACTATTCTCTCTCCTCACGAGTGGTCTCTGAACGAAACAGTAGCAGCTCAGATTTTCAAAAGATGGGGGATTCCGTGCTGCGACCTGTTTGCAACACCACAAAACACGAAGTGCAAAAGGTTCTTTTCCTTGACCCCGCGTCAAGGGGAGGCAGCTACGGATGCTCTAGTCCAACCTTGGCCAACAGGACTGCTTTATGCTTTCCCTCCGATTCCACTCCTACCCAAAGTCATCCAGAAAGCTTCCCAATTGGGGTCCACAATGATTCTAATTGCTCCGTACTGGCCTCGTCAGGTATGGTTCCCCTACCTACAGAAATATACTCTGGATGGTCCTTGGTTCTTGGATCTAACTCCGGATCTTCTGGTTCATCAGTCGGGACAACAGCACCAGTCCCTTCACACTTTGAAATTAACAGCGTGGCTCCTCCACTTCCGACTTTAGTCAGAAATCACACCTTGGACCCGGAAGTTATTCACATTTTATCTTCAGCCCACAAACCCACCACTAAGAAATTGTATCACAGTAAGTGGAAGAGGTTTGCTATCTGGGCTCAACTCAGAGGCTTAGACCCTATTACTGCCCCGATACCAGAGGTCTTGAAATTTTTAACATCCTTGTTTAATCAAGGATCTTCAGTCTCTACTATTAAAGTTCAACTAGCAGCTATCTCCAAATTTCACGAATCCATAGACCCACCGTTGATGAGCAACAGATTATGTAAAACTTTCATGAAAGGTGCTGTGCTTTTAAGACCCCCAGTTTTTCATCCTGCGCCTCCGTGGGATCTTGATTTGGTACTTGGTGCCTTAACATCTTCCCCCTTTGAACCAGCTGCTACATGTGAGTTGAAATATCTGTCTTGGAAAACTGCCTTCTTAATTGCAATTACCTCTGCAAGAAGAGTTTCAGAACTTCAAGCCCTATCTATCAAACCACCGTATTTGATTTTTCACAAGGATAGAGTATCACTTAGACCTAACCCATCTTTTGTCCCAAAAGTTTGCTCTAATCTCTGTCTCCAACAATCTTTAGAGCTACCAGTTTTCTTTCCAAAATTTTCAAACAAAGCGGAATATACCTTCCATACGTTGGATGTTCACAGGCAATTACGCTTCTATCTAGATAGGACTCAGCAAGTTCGGAAAACAGATCAATTGTTTGTGTCCTTTTCAGATAATAAACTGGGTAAAACCATCACTAAAGCTACTATTGCCAAATGGATCAGAGATTGCATAACTCAAGCTTATTCCTCTTCAAATAAGCAACTTACAACATCTGTCAAAGCTCACTCTACTAGAGCTATGGCTACCTCTATTGCATTCCATTCCAAGCTCGCTATTTCTGAAATTTGTGCTGCGGCTACTTGGTCCAACCCGCACACTTTCATTTCCCACTATAAATTGGATGTGGCATCTAAAGGACGAGCATCATTTGGTTCCACGGTACTCAGGAGTGTTTTCCAGTGAGCCACCCAGGATTTAGGTGCTAGGGACGCTGTCCCATCAGTCAGAATGTAGGCGAGATAGGATCACATAACATCTTTTAGTTATGTACTCACCATAACTTCAGATGTTTGGGATCCATCTCACCTACATTCCTAATACCCGCCCTCCTTCCCCCTGCCTTGGAGATCAGAAGAGATTGAACGGTTTGGGTTCTACTGTTTTTTATCTTGTATCATCTGTCAATGTTATATAAGCAGTGCATGCGTGTGCGCATGTATGCGGACAAACTAGATCTGGGGGACGGGTAGTGGTGCATCCTGGGATATAGTAAGCTCAGCCAATAAGAGACTTCGCTCTTTGGCATAAGCGTGCCGAGTCGGAGCCGAGGATCGGCTCCGAACCCATCAGTCAGAATGTAGGCGAGATGGATCCCAAACATCTGAAGTTATGGTGAGTACATAACTAAAAGTTCACTGTTACTGTCATGTATTTTTATCATTCATTTAATGGAAAATAATGCAAAATGCACTATAGATTTCATGTCTGTGATTACAGCAGAGATAAGGGAAGAATGAACACAATACAAAGTGAAGACAAAGCTGTATTTGTGCAAACATATACAGAAATGGTTTGTGATCAGTCATTGCACTAAATATGTAAGCTACGTGTACAACCAACTGAGAATGTAAAAGTGTATATCCTGTTAATACTGTAAGAGTCATATGAATTGCTTGTATTTATATGATTTAATTGATGTTGCAAAGCTGTGTCTGTGGAAAACACAGATAATACAGTACAGCTGTGTTTTGTTATTTCATTACTCAATCCAGAACTGCATAATTGTTTAACATTTGTTTAACTGTACATATTTTTTTTTAATTTTCTTTTTTCCTCTTTTTTAACATTTGCATGGCACAAGGCTTAGGACAAACATGGTTAAATGTATAAAAATATAAAAATTAATGTCAGTTGCTTTATGAAGGGCAAACATGCTTAGTGGCATTGCACGGTGGTCAGCAACTTGAATGATAATAACAACAGCATTTACACTCGTGACTCAACTGTGTATGTAGAACAAGGTATAAATACTTTGAGGCACACAATAAATAAGATAGGTAAACATTGGTTCGAGTTCCACAAGTTATTTTTACTGAGGAAGAATCAAAATGAGTATTAACAGAAGGATTATATACTTGCTATTTCCTGTTAAAGTTTTGTGTGTTGCTTACCTGTGTGCAAACACAGTTCACTGCATAAGAAAAAAACTGAAACAATTTTATTTGCTTAGCCTTCCTTTGCACAAACAGACTAAGCCATGATACAGCAATTTGGACAGTAGTGAGTGTAAAAATACACTTGCTGCCTAGTTTTCCCTGTGGCACCAGGCATCAGGTGTAAATTCATGGCCATAAGCCTGATGAAGAATGGTTCTAATCCAGCACACTCCACTTTTTATTAAGGGTGCCCCATTGTAATTTTTCACAAAAATTATAATATAAAGATAATTACACATAACAATAACTATGTATAGCAAGTTGATTCAGCATACACATGGTATCATATCTATTATATGTGTAACTGGTGTAGCATGGCAGTTATGATTCTGCAATTATACATGTATTTCCTGACCTGGGATGGACTTCATAGTTTACTGACAGTCATCTCCACACTTCCCATAACACAAACGAGGCTGTAAAACATAATGTATTGTGTGGTCTGAACCAGAACTCAAAAGTCTACTCCGAAAGGAATACAAGTATATGCATTTCCAGTATATTGTCACACATTACTCCTGCATCACACCTGAGAATGCATAAACCAGGACCTTGTCATGTTACACACCTATATGGTTAATTGAAGTGTAGCACCACTCACTCTTTAAGGTGTATATTAGTAATAACCATGTTTGGGAAACCCTTCTCTTGCAGTGAGAAAAAAGCACCTATGTGGAAGTACAGGTAACTGCCACTTATCATCCTTCCGCGCATTTTCTGACTGCATTTATGTCCATGCTGCACTAAGCAGACATATATATGATCAGCTGTTGTGCAGATGGACGTTAAGCAAAGCCCTAGACAAAGTATAGGGTGTTCGCTTAACGTCTGTGCCGCTTAATGTTCTATGGGATAGAACCTATCCCAGACATTAAATGGTGGTTACCTGTATATGTATTTTCCTTTTTACATAGGTTTGAGTCCCATGTACACATTCCTTTTATCAGTGTGTAAGGCCTCAGAAAATATGTGTCAAGTCATCCCATTGATCCCTTCAAAGTCATATATTAAAATCCAAGTTATTTAGCATATCAGTGTTGACCATTGGACAAAGTGTTGCCAGGTACAGCAGTGCACATGCCATAAATTAATGTCAAATGTCACCTTATCCTTCCTATTTCATAAACTGCCTTCCTCTGTTTGGCATTATTTTCTGTTTAACATCACTCAAACACTGTTGGGATGGTTGTGTGGGTTTGTGTATGGGCCATAAAACAGGATATCATGAATTGTCAAGAAAACACTTTTATTGTTTTTGGAGGACTTATGTAGACACGGCAGGAGCTGGGAAGGATGGTGCTCAGTTCAGGCTCAAAGGTGGGTATGGAGGGGTCAAAAATATTTGTTGCAGTCCTCATAAAGTGCTACAGCTGTAGACTGCTGCAGGGGGACTATATGAGGTCTCAGTATAAGGCTGATGCTTGGAACTGTCTAGCCAAGGCTGTCTCCAGTGCAGCTGGCATACCACACACTGGGGAGCAATTCAGGCACCATTATAATGACCTGAAATAGTGCAGGTAGGCAAAACTCAACTTCTTATTGTTTGGAAAAAAACTCTGCAAGTTGTTCTATAACTTTGTACATGCCTGAGAGTAATATTTAAAAGTCCCTGATGCCGAGTGTCCCTCCCAGTATTACAGTTTTACTTGTTAGTCTGGGGGAATTTAGTTTATGGCAACCACCCCACCACACACACACACACACACACACACACACACACACACACACACACACACACACACACACACACACACACACGCACACACACACACACACACGCACACACACACACACACTCACATACACATTTAAACAGTATCACTTGCACGCGCACACACACACACACACACCCACACACACGCACACACACACACACGCGCGCGCACACGTGCACGCGCATCTCCACCACTGCCTCTCAGCAGATAATTGCCAGATCTTATCCTTTATACCATCTACCCCCATTGACTGCAGTGGGGAAATGCAGCTTTTGGCCATACTAGATTACACAGCTGAGCAATTTTCTTATTTGCTTAGCAGCATAAATTCCTTAAAGAATCACAAAAATCAGAACTCGAACAATGCTATTACAAAGTTGCTAAATTTGTGGCAAACATATCTCTCAACCTCTTAGAGCATGAAATCTGGATAAAGCCATACATAAGAGCGGGACAAAGGCCCAAAAATAGGGGCAATTTTTAAATATTGCTCTTACAAACTTAGAAAGTTGATAGAATAACAGATTTTGCATTAACATGAATTTTCTGAAGGGTATGAAGTCTGAAACTCAATTTTTTGTCATTATTTTCTATTTTCAACCTTTAATGATTTGCCACTAATTTGCCAGAAAACCACAATTTTTTTGAAAACCAGACCAAAAGTATGAGACACAAATCTGGACATTCTGTGAAAATCTGTGCAGTTGAGGGGTATGCAAATACCCCTTTCATAGCCCACCACTGCATATCACTAAAAAAATCAAATTTGGTTAGAACTACCCCATCAGCTAACATATACACAGTTTCTTACTACCTATAAAATTATCCAGAATCCACCTGCTTGTCCAGCACTATAACTTTCTACACAACTATATTTCTAGTGTAGACATTATGATCCAATGACTAAAAACTGCCTCGTCACAGACCTATCAAATCTGCTTGCAACTATCTGTACTTATACCATGATGCGAAGGCCTGGAACAGCTTACCTGTATCTAGTGGGTCAATACCTCCCATCTGACCCTTCTAAAAGACTTTCTAGCAAAAAGCTTGTTCTGTTCTTGCTCAACACCAGGATAAACTATAACCCTAAATTTGAACAAATATCTATTCGTACCTTATACCTCCTTACGCTGCCGTCTTCACTCACTTCCTTCAATCAATTTCTCTTCCCTCATTTTTCCTTAAATATACCATAATCCTGCTTTTCTCTCACTTCATATTACAATTCCTGTCTGTAATATACTAATTTACCTTTAATTTCTCTATAAACTGGCTAAAATTTATCTGAATATTAAAGGATTGTCATATAACTTGTATCTATCTATTCTTAACCAATATTTTCATATTATGTAAGCTGCAGCTGCTTTTTGTATTATTTTTAAAGATTGTAAAATTATTGTTCTTAAAATACTTTGAAATACTTTGAAGCTTTTCTCCCCGGGCCTCTGCTAAAAATGAGGTCCTATCTAGTCGGACTTTCACAGTAATCAAATGTCAATAAATTAAAATTAAATAAATAAAGCAGGCATTTCTAAAGGAGAGTATATGGCTAATTAGTTTAGGCTGTTCACACTAAATGTCTCACTTACATGTAGCATGGCCGAGGAGGCAGCCCACAACAGTGATTATAAAGGCCATGTAAAATGATTGTGGTGGGCCTATCTGATTTCTGAATTAGAAAAGGCTGCCTCTAGTGGTAGTAGCCTCCATTAGGGTTTAGCACTGTCAGTGGCCCTTTCTGAATCATGGAAAGTGATTTATTTGCTACTTTATGCTACTACACATATTTTTCTTTAGTTGGTAGTACATGCAGCAGACAAAGCTCCATGCACCACAAAGAATTACATTTGGGTCTGACTGATCATAACCTTATTATGTGTTCTAAACATGAACGTCAAGATTTACCTCTTTTGTTTCACATTCAAGGTGAATTTTCTGGCATTCTCATCTTGAACACATATTAAGCTGCTTATGATCAGAGACCCAACTTTAATCTTCTGTGTTATTATGAAAGGACAGATGACTTTTGGTAAGGGACTTTAACTATGTTGTTGACAAAAGGCATTCTAGTGCTTCTGAAGAAATTTGAATTACTAAAACTGAATTGATTCTTTTAGTTTGAAATACGTAAATGAACTAGAGGATACTAATTCTTTACTTCATGTTTAGTACTTATATACATTTGAGCACAAACCAGACTGGATAGATTTTATGTTTAATTCAGCTTAAAACAGAATAATTTAAGGCTATATCATGTCTAGTATCAGATAATAATGTTGTGCATTTAAATTATCAATCAGCAACAAAAAATAGCTATTACTTGACATATTTCATCATGTATGGTTAAATTAAAAGAATTTAAGGAATGGTTTATTAATGTAACAGTTTCTTTTTGATAATAATAATTGCAGAATCTAAGAAACAATTCTTTGGGAACCTTTGAAGTGTATCACTTATAAGAAAATTACCTCATGGTATAAAATTATGATAAGCAGATCCACATGGACTTTGGAGAATGCCCCAGGAACAGCATAAAGACCAAATAGCTATCAATATATGTAACTCTGTATGAATTGTATAAGGAGTCAATTCTGGGCACATTGAGAGTGCTGAGAAAAGCACTGTTGACTAATTATACCTGACTTAGGAAGGGGGCCAATTCCTGTCATGGTTTAGAAACCTGAAATACTTGAAGAAATGAAACTGACCAAGGAGATTCTTTATTGGATAGAAGCACAAAATGAATGTCTGGCTAATAATACCAAAAAAAAATCTGAAAACCATAAAAGACTGTAGAAAATATCAGAATGTACGCTATTCAATGAGGTGTAACTTTATGGACACTTCTTTTAGAGCAGCAGATGTAGTAATAGTTCTTGGAAGGTATGCTTGTCTGCATGTGCAACCTTTTCTGGATGCTTTTTAAAGAATGTTGCTCAGTGCTGATCTGGGCCACTGTCTTTTATTTGGGTTATTCACTCTGAAGTTCATCTGAGAAATGAGGAAGAAACACAGAAGTATTTATTTGGAAAACAGCTTCTCTACACTCATTTACCTGAGTACACAGTAGAAATTACTCAAGCATGTATGGCCATTTATAGAAAGAAAATAGAAAACGGATGTGACAATACCAGCAAGAAAACAATACCAAGAGAGTTATAACTGTGGGATTACATTCTGCCCTAGCACCTGTAGCTCTCCTGAGTGGTTCTGTGACATGAGGTTATGACTGGATCTATGACTTCTTGTAGGGATTGGGCAGGGAGGGATCAAAGTTGTGTAGGGGTGCAATGTACATACACCCCCCAAACATATACACAAACAACAGTCTGCTCTTTTCATCATGTTCTTAAATGAACTTCAGTTTGATTGATAATTGTCTTGACAGCAACTCTTATATAACTAGGTGGACAGCTTTCAAAATAGCTGTTAAACACAGTGTATACAATCTGGATTTACACCTGGCAGATGTGACCTGTGGCATTCTGCTTTCCACTTTATCAGACATGAAAGCTACATAGCTTTGTACCTGTTCTGTACTTTTAAGACCAGGGCTTTGGCACTTAGGAAGTGTTCTGATATCAGCTGTGAGTTTTGGAGAGTGTGTTTAACTGGATCTGTGACTTTTAGGGGTTCCATTTGGAAGTATATTTTTAGGGAGTTGCCTCTGGAGCTATAACTTTGCGGGGGGAGGGGGGTCCAGCTGCAGCTATGATAGTGGCCAGTTGATGCCTGTGGGGTAGAAAAGAAATATGCCTTTAGATACACACACACCTGCAAATGCAGACAGACATGTACAAACATACACACCTGTGCTGAAACATACAGGGACATACTCACACATGCATGCGCAAAGACAAACAGATGCACACACAAACACACATGCACACACAGAGAACAAATACTGAATATACTCACATGCATGGAAATACTTGACTTGATTAGCAGTCTGTGCAGGATGAAACTTTTGTGGAGCTGTGGAACTTTGCAGTTAAATTGCAATTCAGTAAATGCAAGGCAGCTATAAGCCCTGAACATTTACACAGATGTAACATTGTTCTGCATGGATCTTGTGTATTCCCCATGTTATGTAAATATATTTGCAGAGTAGTGCTTTAGAAGCACAAGGGCCTGCTTACCATAATCCATGCCCATGGGCTAATTCAAGAAAATAATACATTGTTGCTCAGTAGAGCAATACTGAGCAGAGTATTGGACCTCATTGTGTTACTGAATAGTGAGGCTACTATGAATCATAGACACCTTGTGTACTCTGTGAAGCTACTTGCAGTAGAAATGCCCTATGTCATACACAAGCTATGAATTTTACCCTATGTGTTTTGGTCTCTTTTAACAAAAAATTTTCTTATATTGGATACCAGTGGTGTAGCTCTATGTTTTATATTCATTTTAAAGTGGCATTTATTGGCTGTTATAAAAGATTTTATTATTATCATTTGATTCATCTTCTCAAAGCAAGTAATATGACTGCAGGGTCTTTTTTCAAAGCATTCCCAATCTCTGGAATACTGTATGTTCCACATATGATTTTGCAGTTGATAAATTCAATTTATGGATTCCTTGGATTTCAGATAACAAAGGCCCTATTTTTGTATCTCTAATTCCAGAGCAGAGACTTAGAATGGTAATTGAGAGTGGAGTGCATCTACAGAATTAGAAAGTCAGAGAATGTGGTCTCTTTCTCAGTAAGATTATGATTATCATCATCATCGTCATCATCAATCCCCCCTTTTCCATTTTCTACATAGGGTTGGGGTGTTGCTTCAACTGTCACCATCTCTCTTGATTCTTTGCCACTCTTCTACCTTCTTTGACAGTCATGCCTGACTGTCACAGGTCTTCACTCACACAATTCATCCATCTCTTGACTGCACACCTCATTTTCTCTTGCCTTCTTCCTGGCTATCCTAAATGTTCTTTACCAGATTGTCTTCTACTTTCTTGCACATGTGCCTGAACCACTGTTATCTTTCATCTTCTCTGCAATTGGAGTTACTTGAGCTTCTGCTCTGATGTCATCATGTCTTCATTTGTCCCACAGTGTGCAACGTACCATCTATCATGGACACAAACACATTCTCATTGAAATCTTGGCATGAATTTGGAGGTAAATGCTGGTATTTCATTTCACATTTTTGGCCTTCATGTCAACTCTGAAACTTCATATTCACAGACAACACCACTATCTTATGGTATATTAGGAACCAAGGGGGTGTCCTGTCTTATCTCATTACTGTATATGCCACTGAGCCCTATTTCTTCAAAAAAACAAAAAAACACCTTGAATACATTTCAAAGCAAAATAAGAGAAAAAATGTTAGCCAGAGTTATTTTGGGAGAGGCTTTCTATAATTCCAGAGATGGGTAGTTTCATCCTTTCACTCCCTTACTAAATATAATCACCTGTAAGGTCACACCAGCTTTGGGGAAATTCACAATTTCATTTAAATGTTCTGTCAGTGTAACAATATATAATAACACAGGTAAATTATCTTTTTTAAATAATTTGCAAACTAGCTATAATGATTTGACAGTAAATTTGTGAAATGGGGAAGTTCTACTGGGTGTTTGTATCATGAATTGAGGCATTTATTTGGCAGAATCTCTGAGCAGGGATTAACCATGCTTTCATTAATGGACAATGGACAAGCTGTCTTTTTTATGATCATTTGGATTTAGAGTCTTCTGAATGCATCTGTTTGTTTTGCATCTAACCTAGCAAGTCTGTCTTTTTTTTTTGCTCAAGACAGTATCACAGCAAAGCTGATTAGTCATTACCAGTGGTTCAGCATGCCACATTTGTCTTTGATGCTGTAAAGATCAGAAGGCTGTGTGTTCTTTCCTTATTCCAGATACTTGAACTGATGTTTCAGTACTGACAGTGTTGTGCAGCATGAGAGAGTTGCTGGCAGCTTTGTGGGATGTTAAAGATTCCATAGAACTTAAAGGAAAAAAAGCAGGGAAAATTCATTAGTGTAATAGCCAGTTATCCTAAATTCTATACAAACACTATAGGAAATGAATGAACGAAGGACATAATTGAATAAATGATTGTATTTTTCAGTAAAATGGAACCAAGGCTCACAGTATGCATTCCATCCAACTCTTCTGATTTTTCTGGCTTCACGAGCTACTGAGATATTTGTGAGCCTCATCCTGAAGTTTTAGGTTTTAGTGCCTTAACCCTCACCTATGACTATGTGACTCTGAACAAGTCACTTAATCACTAATTGTAGCTGGCTAATCACATAGAATGGACATTTGTACATAGGAAGCTTGCCACTTTAACAAAGAGAAAAAAAAAAGGTAAAAAGATGATTAAACCAGAACAGTTGGAAACATATGTCTGATATGCTGTTTTTGGCATGAGTTTCACATTTGGTATTTGTTTTACTTTTTGTAATCATATTGGCTTACAGTTGTGTTTACTTTTTTGCAATGATGTTAGTGGTGATTAATGGTAATTGCTGGTGAGTTTGATGTTTCGTCAAACTCACTGGCAGTTATTCATTAAACATATATATATATATATATATATATATATATATATATATATATATATATATATATATAAATATATTGTGTGTGTAAAATTTCAGCTCTGAAGGGTCTGATGCCCAAAGCTGACTTTTAGTCATCTTGGTTTAAGAGTGTGGAAGGTGCACTGAAGCTCTTTAAACTATATACCCGGGATTCATGAAGCTCGGCGCAAGGCCGGCGTAAGGCCTGCGCCGGCGGTGCATGGAATATCCGGCGCAGTAGCGCCATATACATAATAATGAGAGTGCACCGGAATCACAGACACGTGCGTAGTGTACGTGAGCGAGCCCAGGTAGGATGCGCCTGGAGGCGTGTCTAAGCCAGCATGAGGTGAGCAACCTAATGTGCTGACAGCCATGGTCCGCCCACAATAGTAATGGCAGCAGCCAGGTCCTGTGCAGAATGAAACGCATGTACAGTATGCAACATAGTCCCCGTCCCAAATTAATGGAGAAGCAAATAGAAGCCACGAAGGCATAACTGTACCCGTCCAAGGAGTAAAGGATACGCATAAGACCGCGTTAGCCCGCAATGCACTGTCAGTCTTTACACTCAGAGAAGGCGTACAGCCGCATGTCAGCGCCGCACCGACATAGGAGCAGCGACTAAGGTCACCACCTGTCCCACTTTGGTTGGGGCAGTCACTCCATGGACAGTTGTGTCCCAAAAACGTATTAGAAATGGCTGACGTGCTACGATTGTAGGACACAATGATATCCCGTATTTAATGTAATGGTAGCATGAATTGGTTATTTCTGTAACAGAAATACCTAAATGACACAAAAACAGAATAAGCAAGGAAATTGCCACAATAATAAGCATATTATTTAGGCAAGCAAGTGAATTTCCATGCTATATAGTGACCGTGTGTATGTGTCGGCCTGTAAAGTCAGATGTGAGTCCCGGAAATATCCCATATCGGAAAATGGAAAAGGTGGAAACCCCAGTAGCGACATGGGCATGGTCACCAGGGTTACCTGCTGTCCCAATGTGCCATGGACAGTCCCTGATTGGACAGTCGTGTCCCTGCAACAATCGTAAAATGGAAAATGACCTCCGATCCCCTGCCATAAATTCCCGCAATATACATGTAAATAGTAGCATAAAACATATACATTACGATATGGAACACAGACATGGCATAAGAAAATAAATAAGGAACCCAAACGCTTACAGAATAAGCTCATAGTATGGCAAACAAGTGAAGTTCTGTCAACTGCACTAGCCCTGAGTATGTGTAGTCCTGCAAATTTCGAAGTGCCCACATAACATGCCCCACTATGGGCATTGGAAAAGGTGCCAACCATAATGGTCACAAGCAGTAGTGACAGTACATAGCCGGGTAGCTGTGCTGACATAACAACAGTAAGGAAGCAAGATACCTCAAACACAGGCAAACATGTGCATAGCAACATATCCCAGACCCAGCAACGTCTCTGTTGCATACACTGGATGGTGTATGATGAAGTGTAATATCCAGAAACAGAACCCATGCATTCGGATGTACCACACAATAGCCTCATTGTACATGTCAGTCACACCCATGTATACCCCTGCACCCAAACCTGCTAGCATCCGTGTGCAGCTATACAACCACACACAATGTGCATACCTGAACTGTGTTAAGATGTTTGTGTTAGGCAATGCCATGCGGGCAAATACGTACCCCACATGTCCCCAACCCACCGCAGGTACAGATATGTAAATGGCTGCATGTGAATGTGTCAGCAGAATGTGTACATCCGGCATGTAGTATGTACCCGTCAAACCATCTAGGTTTGCATACGACACGGTGCACATAACTGTACACATGTGGACAAGTCGGGTCGTTGGACCACCGCATCGATGATTATCTTTGCTGTGAAGTCGATCACATATAGCGGAACAGGTGCCTAACAAACAGGACGTCCTAACAGGGTGCTACAGGCAAAGAAGGGGAAACTGGGACATCACATGTGGACATTAGCGTAGCTGGACGGACAAATACACACGGTCAAGGTAAAGGACGGAACAACATGCATATGGCCGGATGGATGTTGTTCAGAAATATATAGAAACACATATGAAGTTCCAGTTTACACTCAAATACTATATAATGTCTTCAATTGTACCGCACAATATGGCAGTAGAACTAAGCCTGCATGTAATTGGTGAAGCTAAGCTGTACTGTGATGGAATTCTGAACCTGGCAGTAAGCAGTACAGCAGGCTCATGTCTGTCATCATTAATTATTTGCTGGGTTACAGAACAATAAATGTATGTACATGCATAACAGCACTCCTTCCCCAGAGGAGGATGGCCTTGTGAGCTCTACCGAAGATAGCAGTACAACTCCCTACCAGAGAGACAAAGCAACGTATTAAGAAATTAACTGTCCACTGTATCGTAACAGTCTAGGGTCCTTGAAACAGCTACAATCACAAAAGGATCCTGTAATGTACAAGGTGCCTTGCAAGGCTGTGTTATTCCATGAGAAAACAAGTTAAGAGCACGACCCCAGCACCCACGTATGTATAGACTATTGCGGACCATAGTGATGGAAATGCCCTGTGACCGACCACGCCAGTAAGGTGGGCAAAAGCTGATTGTAAACACTATATAAAGAAACTGCTTACTGTATAGAGTCAGACAAAACTCACATACTTGGACTGTATATTATTTAGCCTGCCTGTGTACAGTACTAAAACTTTCCGAACCCGAGCCTCCTGTGTTATCGGCTGTCACTTAGAAAAGCCTACTGATAACTACAGTCTGGTTTTAACAACTTATTTCACATTGTGATCCTTGTAATCCGGAATTCCCTTGGTAAGCTACAGGTCAGAGTGCATGGCTGGTTAGACATGTACGCTGGAGAATATGCAGAAATGGTTCTTCTTGAATGAAAAGACCTCCGACTGAATTGTTGTGTGTAAAGAGGCTGTTTACTGTCTGATCTGTGGCTGAAAAGCGGAAAACTGGATCCCAAGAAGAAAACGTGCAGTCTTAAACAGGAGGCCCAGGTAAGGAGTGTCTGCCTTTTTGACTCGTGTAGACCAGGGACCAGACTACATTCTGTTTCTGTTAACAGTAGTGATATCGGGTCGAAGACCTACCCACATACTGTTAAATCTGAACATAGGTCACGGGAACACACAGCAGAGTAAATAGTGATTATAGACACTACAGTGGATACAGGGAAGGAGACACACGTGTTATGACAGAAGGGTACGTAGCAGTCGTAGAGGATATGGGAGATTATTGAAGCAACAGATCATGTGATCCGCGTTTGACGGGTGACGTGAAGAATATGCAATCGCAGAGAGCACATAATGTGAGTTACGCAGCAAAATGGGCTAATAAATATGACATTGATGGTATATTAGGCAACATATCGTTACTGAAACATTGTAATCCCTGAAAATTTGATGCATATGTTCCAAGGTAAACACCTGTTCCACCCTGAGAGGGATATGCCCTCTCTGGCCAGCCGTGTCCTGTAAATAAACCGAACAAATGTCAAATGTCCTGATATCTCAGGACAAACATTTCCCAGATATATATCAAAATGGTAGCATAAAACAGTAAATTTGTATGTGGAACAGCAAAATATAATAATAAACAGAATAAGCAACTGAAATGCTACAACAATTGTTCGCTCTCCTGGCAAAACGTGAATACCTTTTGGCCGTGGGTATGCATTTCCCAGGCAAATTACACGTTCCGAACACTAATGTCCCACATTGTGCATTGGAAAAGGTGGCAGCCCTAAGATGTGCAGGCGACAAAACAGCGACAATTGGGTATCCGTCATGCACATCGGTGGACTGAGGTAGTGTACCAAAGGGAATAGAACACTACAAATGGCTAAGCATCATACATACACAGAGAAGATCATAATACAGTAGTACCGATCGCCCCCCCCCCACAACACCCTACCACCGCAGATACCACATGCAGGATATTAAGCGGGAGGGCAGGCTAGTCCCCACACGGTATCCTGTGGCAACAGAGGTAGCACAACGAACAAATGTAATAGAAGCTATTGAAACCACATCCCGAACACGTAACATACCTAGGGACACCCGAGTAAGAACACAGTACTAAAACAGAGTGAGGATATCTGTCAATTAATTGAAGTACCGAACCATCAGGCAGGACAGGAAGGCCAGGACCCAACCCCCGTAGCGTATAGACCGTGGACACCAGAAGATATCTGCAAAGTCATAGAGGGAATTCCCCATCCACAAAGTAATCGCTATTCACCATGCAATACCTCTGTATCTCCTGACCTGAAACCAAATATGGAATGGCGGATGGTACAGTATGTATAAGCTGTAAATCATGTAAGAATACGTAGGGTAGCGTTGGTGCCAGACCCACACACTATATTCAATGCTATGAACATGCCACAGAAGTATCTTACCGTGGTACATATAAGCTATGCTTACTTTGCAATACCTATACATCCACATAGTCCGTATTGCTTTGCTTGTACAGTCAGGGTGACAGATACAGCCATACCCGGCTATCGGGCTACTGTGAAAGTACAACGATATTCTCACAGGGGATGGCCAGCTACA